>NW_027638103.1:584171-586434 GCF_951216825.1 Electrona antarctica | reverse complement strand
GGAACCCTCACCCCACTATGAGAACCACTGGTCCAGTGTCAAGGATCCCTGGAACCCTCACCCCACTATGAGAACCACTGGTCCAGTGTCAAGGATCCCTGGAACCCCCACCCCACTATGAGAACCACATGGTCTAACGTCAAGGATCCCTGGAACCCCCTCCCCACTATGAGAACCACTGGCCCATAATACCGAGAGAATCAAATGGGTTAAAAGATTACCTGCGGCGAGTCGGGTTCGGGTTCATCATCCTCGTACGACGAGGCACCCCCCCTCTGCCCCGCCCCCCCTGGCCGGCCAGAGAGGAGAGGAGAGTGGTCCTGGTTGGCGGGGGTGTACGGATGGTGGGACTGATGGCTGGACGGATGCTCGTGATGATGGTGGTGATGGTTGTGATGGTGATGATGGTGATGACTGGTGGCGAGGCCCAGCTTGTGGCTCTCCTGCTGCTGGGACAGGAGGAGGAGAGAGGAGGAGGGCCGGTGAGAGGGGTGGACGTTGGGCTGCTGCTGCTGGGACTGCAGCCTGGCCGTGATGGCTGGCACCGCCGTGCCGATCCTCATGTCGATGGCACCGCCACCCTCGTGGCCCTCCTGACCGCCTAGTCCCACGGGAGGAGAGCCCGTGGCCTGCCGCCGCCTGTCCGTCTCCTCCGCCATAGAAGAAGAGCCCGAAGACGCCGACGCCGGAGGTACTAGCAGCAGGTCCTGCGATGGCATCAGCAGGCGTCTCTGGACCAGCCGGTTGACCCCGCCGATGCCGCCGCATCTCTCCTCGCGGCTCATGCAGCTCTCCCCGGCCGAGTCCTCGTCGGCGGTCAGGTCGCCCCTGAAGGTCTTGGCGGCGCCTCCCGGCGGTGGCGACGCCGGGTGGTCAGCGGTGCTGCTGGTGTACAGCGCCGGGTGGTCAGCGGTGCTGCTGGTGTACAGCCTCTTGGGCTCCCGTGACTTCCGCTTGAACTTCTTGGTGCTGCTGCCGCCGGCGCCTGGTGACGAGACGGACAGCAGCAGCTGCTCCCGGTCGCCCTGCGCCTTGTCGCCGGTGCCGTTGACAACCGTCTTGTTGTTCCAGCCCTCGGCCGACAACACGTGAGGATTCTTCATGTTTGTTTTGTTTTTCTTCTCCCCCGATCCGGAAAAAACTCAACGAGTTCATTAAGGAAGTAAGCGAGAAGGCATATAGCCCGACAAAAATCTCTCTCCCCAATTATGAGTTATTACAAAGGGCAAACGAGCCCCCGCGATGCCATCACACGGACGTGTGTGTTATCACAGCTGACATGACTTCAGACGTCTATTATATGTGACTTCAAAATCTAATCTGAACCAGCAGCTGTTGGCTCCGGGGTTGCCTAATTTGACAGCTCACTCACCTCATTTAACAAACCCAGTTATGCTTTGGGTTTTTTTGTGCCTCCAACACCACCAACCTGTCCAGGGACTCCAATTCTGCACCGAAAAGACGTCCCACTGATTCTCCTCATATCTCACAACAACAACAATAATAATACAGTAGCTTACAGTAATATGTTAATTTCACTGAAGTTTCCACACAGCAGACTCTGCTATAAACTGCTCTTAGGACCTTATATCCTCAGACTGTGCTCACAGCGTCCTCTCCCCTTGGCTCCAGTAAGTCTGCAAGGCAAGTCTACACATTTTTTAAATCAGGGGGAGCCGCTCTGCTCGGGCGTTTGTCAGAGAAGCAATTGCACTTATAATAGAAGCTTCAGCAAGCAGCTTTGAATCGCAGTAACGTAATCCTGACTGTTGTACAATCAAGTTATTCCTCCTCCACCGTCCTTGACCACCTGTATGCAGATAGAGAGCAGATATACCTGCCTATAGTGGTATAAATAAAACAAATGGCTTTTTTTTAAAACTCCTCTCAAAGTTTCAAGTATTGCTCCTCTGGCTCCAGACAGTCTGCATAGCAATTTTAGGGAATAATCCAAGCTCTTCAAAAACAGATTGATCAAAAAAAAAACATTAAGTCTTGCGGCTTGACTTGGCTTGTGGTCTATTTCTTAAAAACAAAAGAAAAAAGAAAAAAAAATATGTTACTGTTATTCCACAAAATAAAATAAAGAGTGATTCCCTCCTAGAGTTGCCACCTGCAGAAAATAAATACAAATAAAAGTGTATTTCCTCCTGGATCTCCTGGTGGGTATAAAGTTGGTCAGCAGCTCACAGCTCACTCTGGGTGGCAACAGCGTCTCTGTCTCTCTCTCTCTCTCTCTCTCTCTCTCTCTCTCTCTCTCTCT
>NW_027638103.1:549171-581671 GCF_951216825.1 Electrona antarctica | reverse complement strand
GTCCAGATGTCTCCATAGAGCTATCCACTGTGTCCACTGTGTCCAGATGTCTCCATAGAGCTGTCCACTGTGTCCACTGTGTCCACTGTGTCCAGACGTCTCCATAGAGCTGTCCACTGAGTCCAGATGTCTCTATAGAGCTGTCCACTGTGTCCAGACGTCTCCATAGAGCTGTCCACTGTGTCCAGATGTCTCCATAGAGCTGTCCACTGTGTCCACTGTGTCCAGATGTCTCCATAGAGCTGTCCACTGTGTCCACTGTGTCCAGATGTCTCCATAGAGCTGTCCACTGTGTCCAGATGTCTCCATAGAGCTGTCCACTGTGTCCACTGTGTCCAGATGTCTCCATAGAGCTGTCCACTGTGTCCAGATGTCTCCATAGAGCTGTCCACTGTGTCCAGACGTCTCCATAGAGCTGTCCACTGTGTCCAGACGTCTCCATAGAGCTGTCCACTGTGTCCAGATGTCTCCATAGAGCTGTCCACTGTGTCCACTGTGTCCAGATGTCTCCATAGAGCTGTCCACTGTGTCCATATGTCTCCATAGAGCTGTCCACTGTGTCCACTGTGTCCAGATGTCTCCATAGAGCTGTCCACTGTGTCCACTCTGTCCAGACTTCTCCATATAGGAATACTCAGGTCTCCATTACATTGGATAACATACTGTATACCGCCACCTGCTGCTCAGTCAGCACATAGCATGTTTCTTTATCTAGAACAGTACAAACTTTTTGTCTTTTGATTCATTGATTTAATTGATTGATCGATTGAATACTTTAACAGTTTGCAATGACGTTTGATTGATTGATTGGATACTTTAACAGTTTGCAATGACGTTTGATTGATCGATTGGATACTTTAACAGTTTGCAATGACGTTTGATTGATCGATTGGATACTTTAACAGTTTGCAATGATGTTTGATTTATTGATTGGATACTTTATGAACGGTTTGCAGGAAAAAAGCACAGGAAAGTAAAGTTCAATACAAGGTCTGCTAAGAGCATTTAATAGTTCATATTCGACTCCCAGATGGAAACATTTTGCCACTGACCCCCATCTGAAAACAAAGGTCATTTTTTTTTTACTTTATACTTAAATCCATTTCATATCAGTAAAGTATTGCACCTTTTACTCCTCCATATTTATTTGACAACTATTCTCTCTATTCTATTCTTTGTCGATTTATATGAACACAAAACATATACATTAACTGATACATTATGTAATAGAATGAAGTACCCAGCTGTAACATTAACATATTGTAATTAAATAACAACACATAATGGATCACAAACTACAATACAATGGCTTTGGCAATGGATTGTGAAAGTGTCCATTCGCCGACCTGTACTTATGTTTGGCACTGCACGGATATTCTGATTTTGAATAATGAATTGTATTTTTATAGCGCTTTTCCAAGTGCTCAAAGCTCTTTACAACGGTTAATTAATTCATACGTTGGGAGGTGAAGCGGCGAACAGTCGACGCCAGCGCCCTCACCTTCCCATGCACACCGACGGTGGCGAGCTCACACCGACCGACTCATTGGAGGTGTTAAGATATGCTCTTAATTGTATCTTCTATTATGTACAGAGGCAAACTATTATTGTTTATGCGTAATTGAACACTGATCAGTGCCACCTGCGGCGGGCGTGTATGTGATTATGGGTGTGTCGTGTGTTCAATAAAAAGCCTCACTTGCTGTGAGGACAGCGTCCTGTGGAGCTGTGAACCTAAGCTGTCTGTGTCCGTCTACATTTATTTATTTTCCCTCGTCAGTGTGGTGCTATTACAGTGGTGGTCTACAATGCTGGGGCTGTGATGAACTTTGTTTAACAGGTTATGGGCCCAGGCCCAGCAGTTTAGTAGGCCATTCACTCGACTGGTACGTGTTTTACACGTCGGGTCATAGCATCATGAAAAGAACAACAGAGGCAAGTAGCCATTGGTCGCGACTGTTGTTTGACGGGGATGAAGACCATTGGGAATTATGGTTGACGAGGTTCTTGGCCTACCTTTGTTTGAAAGGGCTGAAAGAGACAATTTCAGCAGAGCCCGAGATAGATGACGCTGACGACGGAGCAGAAGCAGCTCGGAGGCAAGACGAGACGAAAAACGCAGAAGCGTACGCTGAATTAATTCAGCTCTTGGATAATAAAAGTGTGTCGCTGGTGATGAGAGAAGCACCGGACGACGGGCGGAATGTGCTGGAAATTTTGACTGACTATTATGCGGGTAAAGGAAAGCCGAGAGTTATCAGCCTTTACACCCAACTTACCTCGCTGCTCAAACAAAGTGACGAGAGTGTGACAGACTACGTGATCCGCGCAGAGACCGCCATTACGGCGTTAAGAAACGCCGGAGAGACTTTAAGTGATGCTTTGCTAGTTGCGATGGTTTTGAAGGGGCTCCCTGAGTCGTTTAAGCCCTTTGCCATTCATATTTCGCAAGCAGATGAGCCATTACCATTTGCTGAATTCAAGACGAAATTAAGGAGCTATGAGGACACGGAGACGATGCGCGCTCCAGACGCCGAGGACAACGTGATGGCGGCGCGGGCGCAACAACGACCATCGAGAGGCAGAGAAGCAGGTCCAGGTGAACGGACAGCAGCAGCAGACGTGGTGTGCTACAGGTGCGGCCTGAAGGGGCACCTGGCCCGCACATGCCGACGCAAACTTTGGTGTAAACACTGCAGGAGCACCACCCACCAAGACACGACCTGCAGGAGACAGCGCCGAGACGACGCACGGAAGGTTTCCGAGGAGGCGACAGGTGACAAGGAGGAGGACGAGTATGTGTTCCGGGTGCGAGAAGGGACGGCAGCGGAGTTCCAGCCAAGCCGGGGTGTCGACGCGAGGGGCCTGATGGTTGACTGCGGGGCAACCACGCATATTGTGACAGACCTTGACAAGTTCAAGCGGTTCGATGAAAACTTCCAGGCCGAGTCGCACTGTGTTGAGCTGGCTGATGGCACAAGATGCAAAGGCGTAGCAGAACGCCGAGGGGATGCAGTGGTATCTCTGATGGACAGCCGTGGCCGCCATCTCAAGACGACGCTGAAACGGGCGTTGTACATTCCCTCTTACCCAAAAGACATTTTTCCGGTGAAAGCGGCGACTGCCAGCGGAGCGACGGTGATCTTCAAGGAGGAGAAGAACGTCCTGTGGCCCCCGGGCCGTCAGTTGAAGAACGTCCTGTGGCCCCCGGGCCGTCAGTTGAAGAACGTCCTGTGGCCCCCGGGCCGTTAGTTGAAGAACGTCCTGTGGCCCCCGGGCCGTCAGTTGAAGAACGTCCTGTGGCCCCCGGGCCGTCAGTTGAAGAACGTCCTGTGGCCCCTGGGCCGTCAGTTGAAGAACGTCCTGTGGCCCCCGGGCCGTCAGTTGAAGAACGTCCTGTGGCCCCCGGGCCGTCAGTTGAAGAACGTCCTGTGGCCCCCGGGCCGTCAGTTGAAGAACGTCCTGTGGCCCCCGGGCCGTCAGTTGAAGAACGTCCTGTGGCCCCCGGGCCGTCAGTTGAAGAACGTCCTGTGGCCCCCGGGCCGTCAGTTGCCCATGTATGGTATAGAGAGAGAGAGAGAGAGGGGGGGGTCCAGTCCCAGACGGCACGACACGCGCACGTTATGAGTATAATTTGAATCACCATAGATTTCACTGTGTAGGCTATAGTTTATGAATGGAACACATTGATAAAGGTCCCCCCTGCTGCGTTTCCAATAGCTGCGGATGACAGTGTGAAGGCAAACCGCAGCAAATTAAATATGCAAGAAGTCCCAATTCTCCTCCCATTCGCATCGAGTCTACCGAAGTATTAGGTGGGAATGTGACCTAAGAGTGCACCTATTGATGATGATGACGACCTGATGGTGGAATCCAGGGCCAGTAGAACTACTAGGCAAGGCCCAGGTCCAATTGTTGTAGCCTGGCTAATAAGCCAGACTAATATCACACAACACTGTCGCGGTATATCAGTCTGGGCTGGCTCCACTTGGATTTCATTTCCCGGGGAACATTTTCTCTTTGACGCAATTGGTCAGAGCTACTGTCAGTCAAAAGTCTCAAGCATTGAACGTCACTGTACCAAAGCCCGCCCATATTGCATACCGTGTCCCGATTGGTCCGACCTGTTCTCTGCTGTAGGAAAGAGGCGTGCTACTGAGCCTCGCCAGACCGTAATCTGCTGGTAGGCAACTTTTTTTTGCCAACGGCTGATTCGGTCTGGTTTATTAACCAGGCTACAATTGTTGCAGTTCCAGTCAATGAGGCTGAAGAGGGTATCCAACCACAGGCAGTTGAAGTTAAACCTGAGTCAAATAAATATCCATCTGGTAGAATGAGAAGAAGGCCAAGTTACCTACGTGACTATGTTTCTGAGTATACATCTGATGAGGAAAGTGACCAGGTCCAGAGTAACATAGATTACTGTTATAGAGTGACATGTAACATACCTGTAACTTTAAAAGGAGCCTTAAGCTCAGACAAGTCAAAAGAGTGGGTCCATGCGATGGATGAGGAAATGCAATCGCTTAAAGAGAATAACACATTTACCTTAACCAATTTACCTGAGGGTAAGAAAGCAGTGGGGGGGTAGATGGGTCTATGCAATTAAGCAGAACATTGATGGGTCTGAAAAACACAAGGCCAGATATGTGGCTAAAGGATACAGTCAAAAGATGGGAGTTGACTATGAGGAGACATTTTCTCCTACAGCTAATTTGACAAGTGTCCGAGTGTTGATGCAGAAAGCAGCACAGGAGAGCCTGATTCTGCACCAAATGGATGTCAAAACTGCCTACTTGAATGCACCTATAGACTGTGAGATCTATATGGAACAACCAGAGGGTTACGGTCCTACTTGAATGCACCTATAGACTGTGAGATCTATATGGAACAACCAGAGGGTTACGAGGTCCTACTTGAATGCACCTATAGACTGTGAGATCTATATGGAACAACCAGAGGGTTACGGTCCTACTTGAATGCACCTATAGACTGTGAGATCTATATGGAACAACCAGAGGGTTACGGTCCTACTTGAATGCACCTATAGACTGTGAGATCTATATGGAACAACCAGAGGGTTACGGTCCTACTTGAATGCACCTATAGACTGTGAGATCTATATGGAACAACCAGAGGGTTACGGTCCTACTTGAATGCACCTATAGACTGTGAGATCTATATGGAACAACCAGAGGGTTACGGTCCTACTTGAATGCACCTATAGACTGTGAGATCTATATGGAACAACCAGAGGGTTACGGTCCTACTTGAATGCACCTATAGACTGTGAGATCTATATGGAACAACCAGAGGGTTACGAGGTCCTACTTGAATGCACCTATAGACTGTGAGATCTATATGGAACAACCAGAGGGTTACGGTCCTACTTGAATGCACCTATAGACTGTGAGATCTATATGGAACAACCAGAGGGTTACGGTCCTACTTGAATGCACCTATAGACTGTGAGATCTATATGGAACAACCAGAGGGTTACGGTCCTACTTGAATGCACCTATAGACTGTGAGATCTATATGGAACAACCAGAGGGTTACGAGGTAGCCTACAATCCAACAACAATGAAAAAATAGTTTGTAAACTAGAAAGATCATTGTATGGGCTAAAACAATCTGGCAGAAATTGGAACAAGGTTCTACATGAACACCTGACCCAAATTAATTTTGTACAAAATCAAGCCGAAACAGAAAATGAAAAGGTGTTAATGGTAATATGGGTTGATGACTTGATCATTGCTGCAAGTGATGAAAATGTTCTGAGAGATGTGAAGAACAAGCTTGCATCAAGGTTCAAAATGAAGGATTTGGGCAGACTTTTTCTAGGCATTGATTTTAACCAGATTGATGACGTAAAAATGTGTAAAATGTCTCAAGTATGTGGAAAAAATCATAGAAAGGTTTGACATGCAAGATTGCAAGCCCAGGTGAACACCTAGTGAACAAAAACTAAACTATACTGATAATACTGACATGATGACTGATGTCAGATTATACAGAGAGGCAGTCGGTAGCCTCATTTATTTGACCGTTTGTACAAGACCTGATTTAAGTTACATTGTAAGCAAACTGTCACAATACTTTGCAGAGCCAACTGATGAGCAATGGGTTACAGTCAAACATTCTGAGGTAAACAACGTTCTGAGGTATCTTAAAGGTACAGTTGACAAAGAGTTGTGTTACAGAAAGGGTGAAACTCTAGGTATTCAAGCGTACAGTGATGCAGACTGGGCGGCTGATAATGACAGACGAAGTACCATAGACATATATACATAGACGCCCTTTCCGGCTCTGAGGCGCGTGTCACCATTGAAGGCACAATTTTCCCGACATTCCTTGCAAAGCATTAGTGGAAGCAAATGCGTAACATAAGTCCCGGAAAAGACGCGCTGTGATTGGCCAGTAGTCACTTGAGTGACAGCGAGAGACATGAGTGACGTCACTTGGGCAGCGACGCAGTCGCCTTCAGCAAATGCCTTCAGCACTTCTAAATAAGAAAGCTGCGGAGAACTGTTGCTTTGTGTTCACTCTTTAATGTTTTCTGTTAGTAATCTAATCCCCCCTGGCTCTGATGTTGTATTGTTAATAACTTTGTTGTTTGTGTTCGTTTGTTTGTCTTGTTTTGTATTGTAATGTATATTGTCATGACTGTTATAAAGATTTGTTAAAAAAAAAAAAAAAGCCTTCAGCTGCACTTCCGCCTTCATTGGGATACACGTCGCTCCAATGAACTGCAGCGGCAAATGAGGCATCTATTTCTTATAATATCTATGCGAAGTACTACTGGTTATTGTATTGGCCTATCAGAGGTACTACTGGTTATTGTATTGGCCTATCAGAGGTACTACTGGTTATTGTATTGGCCTATCAGAAGTACTACTGGTTATTGTATTGGCCTATCAGAAGTACTACTGGTTATTGTATTGGCCTATCAGAAGTACTACTGGTTATTGTATTGGCCTATCAGAGGTACTACTGGTTATTGTATTGGCCTATCAGAAGTACTACTGGTTATTGTATTGGCCTATCAGAGGTACTACTGGTTATTGTATTGGCCTATCAGAAGTACTACTGGTTATTGTATTGGCCAATGACATAAACATCAAATCTGACAACACTCTCATCACTGACAACCTTGATGTGGCCAACTACTTGAATATCTTCTTTACAAACATAGCAACAACTCTGGTTAACAAACTGCCCTCCCACTCTGGGCTCTTTGGTGTAGAGCACATTACAACCTTCTACAAAAACCTAGGTGTTTGTAAAGACGATTTTAAACTAGTTATGGTAACAACTGATGAGGTAATTAAGAAACTGAGTGCCCTCCAACCCCACAAGGCCACAGGCCATGACAACATTCCCTCCAAATTTCTCAGAGACTCAGCCATCTCTATAGCTCCAATCATCACCCACATAGTAAACCTCTCCATCAAACAGGGACAGGTCCCCCAAGATTTCAAACTGGCCAAAGTAACCCCCTTGCACAAGAAAGGGAGTAAATTAGACCCCGGCAACTACCGCCCTATTTCTATTCTTAGTTCCATCTCGAAAGTGATGGAAAAAATAGTCTATGAACAGGTTGAAAAGTATCTTGCCACTAATAAATTATTGTACGAGTTCCAATCTGGCTTCAGAACATCCCACTCCACTGACACATGCCTTCTCTATTTGAGCGACCACATCAAACAAGAGGTGGACGCTGGCAAATACTGCGGCATGGTCATGCTGGACCTCCAAAAGGCTTTTGACACCGTGAACCACTCCATACTGGTTAACAAGCTAAAAGCAATTGGTTTCGATAGCACATCAGTGAGCTGGATGCAATCCTACCTGGAGGGGAGAGAACAGATGGTGGAAGTGAACGGAACACTGTCCCCCCCCCTCCCAGTGAGCTGTGGCGTTCCACAAGGAAGCATACTAGGGCCTCTACTGTTCCTAATATATGTAAACGACATGACTTCAGCCTGTGACTGCAACTTGTTCCTGTTCGCAGATGACTCAGCACTGCTGGTCTCGGACAGGGACAAACTGCAGGTTGAAAATGCCCTCAGCTCTGAACTCGGTAGAATCTGCACCTGGCTCGCTGATAACAAACTATCTTTACACCTGGGAAAAACTGAATCCATTCTCTTTGGCTCTATTAGTAATCTCAGCAAGGCAAATGGCTTCTTGGTTAGAGTGGGTGACAATGTTATCACACGTAAAGATGAAATTACCTACCTAGGTTCCATCCTGGAGGCTAATCTTTCCGGTGATAAAATGGCCACCAACGTAATCAAAAAAGTCAACCATAGAACAAGATTCCTCTACAGGATCTCCTCACTGGTCAACAAAAACACCTTGAAGACCTTAACAGGAGCCCTTGTACAGGGTTTCTTTGACTATGCATGCACCTCCTGGTACCACAGCACCTCAAAGGCCCTTAAAACCAGGCTCCAGACTTCCCAAAACAAACTGGTCAGGCTCCTACTTGATCTAGCCCCCCGAACCCACCTCACCCCTGCCCACTTCGACAGGCTGGAATGGCTTAGGGTCGACGACAGAGTACAGCATCTTGCAATGGGTCTGGTCCACAAGATTCGATACACCACCAAGATACCCATGTACCTGTCTAGATACTTCCTTAATGTTAACGAAGTCCACACCCACAACACCAGAGGGAGTGCAACGAACCATGTACAACCCAGATTCGGCACAAACAAGGGACTAAATTCTTTTCGCTCCTATGCCACCAAAATGTGGAACGCCCTACCAACTGTCATTAAGACATGCGAATCCCTTGACTCCTTCAAAACCGCTCTCAAAGGGCACCTACGGATGGCTGCAATTCGAAACTGGCCCCCGTAAAATCTGAATCCCCCCCCCCCGCCCCCCCCTTCTTTCCCCTCACTGTATATATTTCTTTTCCCTTTTTACCTCCTTTTTGATGAATTCCTGTTCTGTCTATAGAAGTGTCTATTTGTACGTCTCTAAATGTTTTGATGATTTGAACATGGTGGACCCTGTTGGAAACAAGTGTAATGCTTAATTGGGTCGTCCACTCACAGTTAACAGCCTTTGTATTGAGTTTGTGCTTGAAATGTACTGTAATTCTGCAAACTGTTAATAAATTCTTCAATCAATCAATCAAAAGGCCTATCAGAAGTACTACTGGTTATTGTATTGGCCTATCAGAAGTACTACTGGTTATTGTATTGGCCTATCAGAAGTACTACTGGTTATTGTATTGTCCTATCCAAACAGTCTGGTTTCTTAGAAAACCAAAAAGCAGCCCACTGTCGCACTGTCCACGTGTGAAGCAGAATATATGGCACTAGCTGCAACAATCCAAGAGTGTCTATATCTGAAATTGCTTTTGAAAGATCTTGACAAATATGATTATGGTACATCTAAGGTTTATGAGGACAACCAGGGAACAATTGCTTTGGCAAAAAATCCTGTAAGCCGACAAAGATGTAAGCACATCGACACAAAATACCAATACCAATATTTTATTAGATCACATGTGTCTGATGGTAATGTTGTGTTGCATTATTGTCCATCTAATGAAAATGTAGCAGATGTTATGACTAAACCTGCTACACAATTTAAGTTGATTAAGTTTGCTGACTTTATGTTTGGAAAGTGAAAAACTGTAAAGAAAAGTAAGGTGACAATCTAAGAGCAAGTGGGGGTGTTAAGATATGCTCTTAATTGTATCTTCTATTATGTACAGAGGCAAACTATTACTGTTTTGATGCATGTTTATGCGTAATTGAACACTGATCAGTGCCACCTGCGGTGGGCGTGTATGTGATTATGGGTGTGTCGTGTGTTCAATAAAAAGCCTCACTTGCTGTGAGGACAGCGTCCTGTGGAGCTGTGAACCTGCTGTCTGTGTCCGTCTACATTTATTTGATTTCCCTTGTCAGTGTGGTGCTATTACAGTGGTGGTCTACAATGCTGGGGCTGTGATGAACTTTGTTTAACAGGAGGCAACGTAGGGTTCAGTGTGTTGCCCATGGACACTTCCACATGTGGACAGGAGGAGGAGCTGGTATTCGAACCGCCGACCCAGGGATCATTGGACGACCTGCTCTATGGATTTAGTGCCTCTGACGCAAGATAGGGCCCTAGGACTTTTAACTTGTAACTGAGTTTCCACATTGGGGTATTTTAACTTAAAATGGGATGTAAATTCCTAACTGAATAGAAACGCATGCAGTTTGCAAAAAGACAAAAGGGTTACCGTTTAGTCATGACATGTCTCCACGATGTCTCAACTAACAGTGAGCTCGAGCCAACCCTTTATAAAAGTTTAAAAAAAGAGCACAAATCAATGATAATGAACCTCAGGAATGTCAAAAGAATACATTATGCAACCTGACTGCACAAAAAGATATGAAGTAAATTGTACATTTCAAATATGACATAGATTGAGCTGAAGAGCTCATACACAAACAGTAGACCTAGAAGGTAATCAGGCAACAAAACACTGTGTGAAATACAGACACGTCCTTCTGCTGCCATCTGCTGGACAAATCATGCAATATCAATACATGAACCATTGCTTCTAACATTTACATGTTAGATTGATATGTATTATTTGACCATGAACACAGATTTAACCCATTCTGGGCGGGAACCCCTTTTGGTGTTTTAAGCAATATGTTATATGCTTTAGCTGTTGAAAAATAGCAGATCTTCAAGCTCATAGCGTGGCACCGAGTGGCGCGCTACGAGCTTGTAGGTCTGCTATTTTTGAAAAATCGTGAAAATGTGGCGCAAATCTTTTAACTCATATCTTTGCTTCTGCAGGGGGTCCCTGGAACAACATATTCTCATTCTCAGATGGGGGGGTCCTTGACCCCAAAAATAGTTTGAGAACCACTGATATAGAAACATAAGTTTTTCTGACAACTGTCATGATTTAGAAGACATTATCAAATTTAGGTCTAAATGGGTTAAAAATATATTTTGGAGAATGACCTTCTGTCATTTTAGGGAAGAGGATAACAAAAAAACTATACTTTTTATCAGTAACAATGCGGACATTCAATCTTTAGCAGCATGAATTGTAATCTATTAGAGCTAGTTACAACTAGGGGTGGCATCCGGAACCGGATGAATCAAAGCCCAAAGGCCCTTAAAACAAGGCTCCAGACTTCCCAAAACAAACTGGTCAGGCTCCTACTGGGCCTCACCCCCCGAACCCACCTCACCCCTGCGCACTTTGATAGGCTGGAATGGCTTAGGGTTGACAACAGAGTACAGCGTCTTGGGTCTGGTCCACAAGATTTGATACAGCACCAAGGTACCCATGTACCTGTCTAAATACTTCACTAAGATACCCATGTACCTGTCTAAATACTTCACTAAGATACCCATGTACCTGTCTAAATACTTCACTAAGATACCCATGTACCTGTCTAAATACTTCACTAAGATACCCATGTACCTGTCTAAATACTTCACTAAGATACCCATGTACCTGTCTAAATACTTCACTAAGATACCCATGTACCTGTCTAAATACTCCACTAAGATACCCATGTACCTGTCTAAATACTCCACTAAGATACCCATGTACCTGTCTAAATACTCCACTAAGATACCCATGTACCCGTCTAAATACTTCACTAAGATACCCATGTACATGTCTAAATACTCCACTAAGATACCCATGTACCTGTCTGAATACTTCACTAAGATACCCATGTACCTGTCTAAATACTCCACTAAGATACCCATGTACCTGTCTAAATACTTCACTAAGATACCCATGTACCTGTCTAAATACTTCACTAAGATACCCATGTACCTGTCTGAATACTTCACTAAGATACCCATGTACCTGTCTAAATACTCCACTAAGATACCCATGTACCTGTCTGAATACTTCACTAAGATACCCATGTACCTGTCTAAATACTTCACTAAGATACCCATGTACCTGTCTAAATACTCCACTAAGATACCCATGTACCTGTCTAAATACTCCACTAAGATACCCATGTACCTGTCTAAATACTTCACTAAGATACCCATGTACCTGTCTAAATACTCCACTAAGATACCCATGTACCTGTCTGAATACTTCACTAAGATACCCATGTACCTGTCTAAATACTTCACTAAGATACCCATGTACCTGTCTAAATACTCCACTAAGATACCCATGTACCTGTCTGAATACTTCACTAAGATACCCATGTACCTGTCTAAATACTTCACTAAGATACCCATGTACCTGTCTAAATACTTCACTAAGATACCCATGTACCTGTCTAAATACTTCACTAAGATACCCATGTACCTGTCTAAATACTCCACTAAGATACCCATGTACCTGTCTAAATACTTCACTAAGATACCCATGTACCTGTCTAAATACTTCACTAAGATACCCATGTACCTGTCTGAATACTTCACTAAGATACCCATGTACCTGTCTAAATACTTCACTAAGATACCCATGTACCTGTCTAAATACTTCACTAAGATACCCATGTACCTGTCTGAATACTTCACTAAGATACCCATGTACCTGTCTAAATACTTCACTAAGATACCCATGTACCTGTCTGAATACTTCACTAAGATACCCATGTACCTGTCTAAATACTCCACTAAGATACCCATGTACCTGTCTAAATACTCCACTAAGATACCCATGTACCTGTCTAAATACTTCACTAAGATACCCATGTACCTGTCTAAATACTCCACTAAGATACCCATGTACCTGTCTAAATACTTCCTTAATGTCAACGAAGTCCACACCCACAACACCAGAGGGAGTTCAACAAACCATGACATTGTGCAACCCAGATTCGGCACAAACAACTTCAGGGACTAAATTAATTCGCTCCTATGCCACCAAAATGTGGAACGCCCTACCAACAGTCATTAAGACTATAACTATAACACAGCAAAAGCAACAGCAGTGACTCGTTATGGCCTTACTATACCAACGTTATTGACTTGTGTTTCATAGATGTGACTACCAACGTTATTGACTTGTGTTTCATGGCTATATTACCAACGTTATTGACTTGTGTTTCATGGCTATATTACCAACGTTATTGACTTGTGTTTCATGGCTATATTACCAACGTTATTGACTTGTGTTTCATGGCTATATTACCAACGTTATTGACTTGTGTTTCATGGCTATATTACCAACGTTATTGACTTGTGTTTCATAGATGTGACTACCAACGTTGACTTGTGTTTCATAGATGTGACTACCAACGTTATTGACTTGTGTTTCATAGATGTGACTACCAACGTTATTGACTTGTGTTTCATAGATGTGACTACCAACGTTATTGACTTGTGTTTCATAGATGTGACTACCAACGTTATTGACTTGTGTTTCATAGATGTGACTACCAACGTTATTGACTTGTGTTTCATGGCTATATTACCAACGTTATTGACTTGTGTTTCATGGCTATATTACCAACGTTATTGACTTGTGTTTCATGGCTATATTACCAACGTTATTGACTTGTGTTTCATGGCTATATTACCAACGTTATTGACTTGTGTTTCATGGCTATATTACCAACGTTATTGACTTGTGTTTCATGGCTATATTACCAACGTTATTGACTTGTGTTTCATAGATGTGACTACCAACGTTATTGACTTGTGTTTCATAGATGTGACTACCAACGTTATTGACTTGTGTTTCATAGATGTGACTACCAACGTTATTGACTTGTGTTTCATAGATGTGACTACCAACGTTATTGACTTGTGTTTCATGGCTATATTACCAACGTTATTGACTTGTGTTTCATAAATGTGACTACCAACGTTATTGACTTGTGTTTCATAGATGTGACTACCAACGTTATTGACTTGTGTTTCATGGCTATATTACCAACGTTATTGACTTGTGTTTCATGGCTATATTACCAACGTTATTGACTTGTGTTTCATGGCTATATTACCAACGTTATTGACTTGTGTTTCATGGCTATATTACCAACGTTATTGACTTGTGTTTCATGGCTATATTACCAACGTTATTGACTTGTGTTTCATGGCTATATTACCAACGTTATTGACTTGTGTTTCATGGCTATATTACCAACGTTATTGACTTGTGTTTCATAGATGTGACTACCAACGTTATTGACTTGTGTTTCATAGATGTGACTACCAACGTTATTGACTTGTGTTTCATGGCTATATTACCAACGTTATTGACTTGTGTTTCATGGCTATATTACCAACGTTATTGACTTGTGTTTCATGGCTATATTACCAACGTTATTGACTTGTGTTTCATGGCTATATTACCAACGTTATTGACTTGTGTTTCATAGATGTGACTACCAACGTTGACTTGTGTTTCATAGATGTGACTACCAACGTTATTGACTTGTGTTTCATAGATGTGACTACCAACGTTATTGACTTGTGTTTCATAGATGTGACTACCAACGTTATTGACTTGTGTTTCATAGATGTGACTACCAACGTTATTGACTTGTGTTTCATAGATGTGACTACCAACGTTATTGACTTGTGTTTCATGGCTATATTACCAACGTTATTGACTTGTGTTTCATAGATGTGACTACCAACGTTATTGACTTGTGTTTCATGGCTATATTACCAACGTTATTGACTTGTGTTTCATGGCTATATTACCAACGTTATTGACTTGTGTTTCATGGCTATATTACCAACGTTATTGACTTGTGTTTCATGGCTATATTACCAACGTTATTGACTTGTGTTTCATGGCTATATTACCAACGTTATTGACTTGTGTTTCATGGCTATATTACCAACGTTATTGACTTGTGTTTCATGGCTATATTACCAACGTTATTGACTTGTGTTTCATAGATGTGACTACCAACGTTATTGACTTGTGTTTCATAGATGTGACTACCAACGTTATTGACTTGTGTTTCATGGCTATATTACCAACGTTATTGACTTGTGTTTCATGGCTATATTACCAACGTTATTGACTTGTGTTTCATGGCTATATTACCAACGTTATTGACTTGTGTTTCATGGCTATATTACCAACGTTATTGACTTGTGTTTCATGGCTATATTACCAACGTTATTGACTTGTGTTTCATGGCTATATTACCAACGTTATTGACTTGTGTTTAGTGCCTATATTACCAACGTTATTGACTTGTGTTTCATGCCTATATTACCAACGTTATTGACTTGTGTTTCATGGCTATATTACCAACGTTATTGACTTGTGTTTCATGGCTATATTACCAACGTTATTGACTTGTGTTTCATGGCTATATTACCAACGTTATTGACTTGTGTTTCATGGCTATATTACCAACGTTATTGACTTGTGTTTCATGGCTATATTACCAACGTTATTGACTTGTGTTTTATGGCTATATTACCAACATTATTGACTTGTGTTTCATGGCTATATTACCAACGTTATTGACTTGTGTTTCATGGCTATATTACCAACGTTATTGACTTGTGTTTCATGGCTATATTACCAACGTTATTGACTTGTGTTTCATGGCTATATTACCAACGTTATTGACTTGTGTTTTATGGCTATATTACCAACATTATTGACTTGTGTTTCATGGCTATATTACCAACGTTATTGACTTGTGTTTCATAGATGTGACTACCAACGTTATTGACTTGTGTTTCATAGATGTGACTACCAACGTTATTGACTTGTGTTTCATAGATGTGACTACCAACGTTATTGACTTGTGTTTCATAGATGTGACTACCAACGTTGACTTGTGTTTCATAGATGTGACTACCAACGTTATTGACTTGTGTTTCATAGATGTGACTACCAACGTTATTGACTTGTGTTTCATAGATGTGACTACCAACGTTATTGACTTGTGTTTCATAGATGTGACTACCAACGTTATTGACTTGTGTTTCATAGATGTGACTACCAACGTTATTGACTTGTGTTTCATGGCTATATTACCAACGTTATTGACTTGTGTTTCATAGATGTGACTACCAACGTTATTGACTTGTGTTTCATAGATGTGACTACCAACGTTATTGACTTGTGTTTCATGGCTATATTACCAACGTTATTGACTTGTGTTTCATGGCTATATTACCAACGTTATTGACTTGTGTTTCATGGCTATATTACCAACGTTATTGACTTGTGTTTCATGGCTATATTACCAACGTTATTGACTTGTGTTTCATGCCTATATTACCAACGTTATTGACTTGTGTTTCATGCCTATATTACCAACGTTATTGACTTGTGTTTCATGGCTATATTACCAACGTTATTGACTTGTGTTTCATGCCTATATTACCAACGTTATTGACTTGTGTTTCATGCCTATATTACCAACGTTATTGACTTGTGTTTCATGGCTATATTACCAACGTTATTGACTTGTGTTTCATGGCTATATTACCAACGTTATTGACTTGTGTTTCATGCCTATATTACCAACGTTATTGACTTGTGTTTCATGCCTATATTACCAACGTTATTGACTTGTGTTTCATGCCTATATTACCAACGTTATTGACTTGTGTTTTATGGCTATATTACCAACATTATTGACTTGTGTTTCATGGCTATATTACCAACGTTATTGACTTGTGTTTCATAGATGTGACTACCAACGTTATTGACTTGTGTTTCATAGATGTGACTACCAACGTTATTGACTTGTGTTTCATGGCTATATTACCAACGTTATTGACTTGTGTTTCATAGATGTGACTACCAACGTTATTGACTTGTGTTTCATGGCTATATTACCAACGTTATTGACTTGTGTTTCATGGCTATATTACCAACGTTATTGACTTGTGTTTCATGGCTATATTACCAACGTTATTGACTTGTGTTTCATGGCTATATTACCAACGTTATTGACTTGTGTTTCATGGCTATATTACCAACGTTATTGACTTGTGTTTCATGGCTATATTACCAACGTTATTGACTTGTGTTTCATGGCTATATTACCAACGTTATTGACTTGTGTTTCATAGATGTGACTACCAACGTTATTGACTTGTGTTTCATAGATGTGACTACCAACGTTATTGACTTGTGTTTCATGGCTATATTACCAACGTTATTGACTTGTGTTTCATGGCTATATTACCAACGTTATTGACTTGTGTTTCATGGCTATATTACCAACGTTATTGACTTGTGTTTCATGGCTATATTACCAACGTTATTGACTTGTGTTTCATGGCTATATTACCAACGTTATTGACTTGTGTTTCATGGCTATATTACCAACGTTATTGACTTGTGTTTCATGGCTATATTACCAACGTTATTGACTTGTGTTTCATGGCTATATTACCAACGTTATTGACTTGTGTTTCATGGCTATATTACCAACGTTATTGACTTGTGTTTTATGGCTATATTACCAACGTTATTGACTTGTGTTTCATGGCTATATTACCAACGTTATTGACTTGTGTTTTATGGCTATATTACCAACGTTATTGACTTGTGTTTCATGGCTATATTACCAACGTTATTGACTTGTGTTTCATGGCTATATTACCAACGTTATTGACTTGTGTTTCATGGCTATATTACCAACGTTATTGACTTGTGTTTTATGGCTATATTACCAACGTTATTGACTTGTGTTTTATGGCTATATTACCAACGTTATTGACTTGTGTTTTATGGCTATATTACCAACGTTATTGACTTGTGTTTCATGGCTATATTACCAACGTTATTGACTTGTGTTTCATGGCTATATTACCAACGTTATTGACTTGTGTTTCATGGCTATATTACCAACGTTATTGACTTGTGTTTTATGGCTATATTACCAACGTTATTGACTTGTGTTTCATGGCTATATTACCAACGTTATTGACTTGTGTTTCATGGCTATATTACCAACGTTATTGACTTGTGTTTTATGGCTATATTACCAACGTTATTGACTTGTGTTTCATGGCTATATTACCAACGTTATTGACTTGTGTTTCATGGCTATATTACCAACGTTATTGACTTGTGTTTTATGGCTATATTACCAACGTTATTGACTTGTGTTTCATGGCTATATTACCAACGTTATTGACTTGTGTTTCATGGCTATATTACCAACGTTATTGACTTGTGTTTCATGGCTATATTACCAACGTTATTGACTTGTGTTTTATGGCTATATTACCAACGTTATTGACTTGTGTTTCATGGCTATATTACCAACGTTATTGACTTGTGTTTCATGGCTATATTACCAACGTTATTGACTTGTGTTTCATAGATGTGACTACCAACGTTATTGACTTGTGTTTCATAGATGTGACTACCAACGTTGACTTGTGTTTCATAGATGTGACTACCAACGTTATTGACTTGTGTTTCATAGATGTGACTACCAACGTTATTGACTTGTGTTTCATAGATGTGACTACCAACGTTATTGACTTGTGTTTCATAGATGTGACTACCAACGTTATTGACTTGTGTTTCATAGATGTGACTACCAACGTTATTGACTTGTGTTTCATGGCTATATTACCAACGTTATTGACTTGTGTTTCATAGATGTGACTACCAACGTTATTGACTTGTGTTTCATAGATGTGACTACCAACGTTATTGACTTGTGTTTCATGGCTATATTACCAACGTTATTGACTTGTGTTTCATGGCTATATTACCAACGTTATTGACTTGTGTTTCATGGCTATATTACCAACGTTATTGACTTGTGTTTCATGGCTATATTACCAACGTTATTGACTTGTGTTTCATGCCTATATTACCAACGTTATTGACTTGTGTTTCATGCCTATATTACCAACGTTATTGACTTGTGTTTCATGGCTATATTACCAACGTTATTGACTTGTGTTTCATGCCTATATTACCAACGTTATTGACTTGTGTTTCATGCCTATATTACCAACGTTATTGACTTGTGTTTCATGGCTATATTACCAACGTTATTGACTTGTGTTTCATGGCTATATTACCAACGTTATTGACTTGTGTTTCATGCCTATATTACCAACGTTATTGACTTGTGTTTCATGCCTATATTACCAACGTTATTGACTTGTGTTTTATGGCTATATTACCAACATTATTGACTTGTGTTTCATGGCTATATTACCAACGTTATTGACTTGTGTTTCATAGATGTGACTACCAACGTTATTGACTTGTGTTTCATAGATGTGACTACCAACGTTATTGACTTGTGTTTCATGGCTATATTACCAACGTTATTGACTTGTGTTTCATAGATGTGACTACCAACGTTATTGACTTGTGTTTCATGGCTATATTACCAACGTTATTGACTTGTGTTTCATGGCTATATTACCAACGTTATTGACTTGTGTTTCATGGCTATATTACCAACGTTATTGACTTGTGTTTCATGGCTATATTACCAACGTTATTGACTTGTGTTTCATGGCTATATTACCAACGTTATTGACTTGTGTTTCATGGCTATATTACCAACGTTATTGACTTGTGTTTCATGGCTATATTACCAACGTTATTGACTTGTGTTTCATAGATGTGACTACCAACGTTATTGACTTGTGTTTCATAGATGTGACTACCAACGTTATTGACTTGTGTTTCATGGCTATATTACCAACGTTATTGACTTGTGTTTCATGGCTATATTACCAACGTTATTGACTTGTGTTTCATGGCTATATTACCAACGTTATTGACTTGTGTTTCATGGCTATATTACCAACGTTATTGACTTGTGTTTCATGGCTATATTACCAACGTTATTGACTTGTGTTTCATGGCTATATTACCAACGTTATTGACTTGTGTTTCATGCCTATATTACCAACGTTATTGACTTGTGTTTCCTGGATGTGACTACCAACGTTATTGACTTGTGTTTCATGGCTATATTACCAACGTTATTGACTTGTGTTTCATGGCTATATTACCAACGTTATTGACTTGTGTTTCATGGCTATATTACCAACGTTATTGACTTGTGTTTCATGGCTATATTACCAACGTTATTGACTTGTGTTTCATGGCTATATTACCAACGTTATTGACTTGTGTTTCATGGCTATATTACCAACGTTATTGACTTGTGTTTCATGGCTATATTACCAACGTTATTGACTTGTGTTTCATGGATGTGACTACCAACGTTATTGACTTGTGTTTCATGGATGTGACTACCAACGTTATTGACTTGTGTTTCATGGCTATATTACCAACGTTATTGACTTGTGTTTCATGGCTATATTACCAACGTTATTGACTTGTGTTTCATGGCTATATTACCAACGTTATTGACTTGTGTTTCATGGCTATATTACCAACGTTATTGACTTGTGTTTCATGGCTATATTACCAACGTTATTGACTTGTGTTTCATGGCTATATTACCAACGTTATTGACTTGTGTTTCATGGCTATATTACCAACGTTATTGACTTGTGTTTCATGGATGTGACTACCAACGTTATTGACTTGTGTTTCATGGCTATATTACCAACGTTATTGACTTGTGTTTCATGGCTATATTACCAACGTTATTGACTTGTGTTTCATGGCTATATTACCAACGTTATTGACTTGTGTTTCATGGCTATATTACCAACGTTATTGACTTGTGTTTCATGGCTATATTACCAACGTTATTGACTTGTGTTTCATGGATGTGACTACCAACGTTATTGACTTGTGTTTCATGGCTATATTACCAACGTTATTGACTTGTGTTTCATGGCTATATTACCAACGTTATTGACTTGTGTTTCATGGCTATATTACCAACGTTATTGACTTGTGTTTCATGGCTATATTACCAACGTTATTGACTTGTGTTTCATGGCTATATTACCAATGTTATTGACTTGTGTTTCATGGCTATATTACCAACGTTATTGACTTGTGTTTCATGGATAGATGTGACTAGAAACATTATTGACTTTGCTTGCTTCAGCTATTAAATGATCAGTTTGAATGGATTGCTTATTCTGTTTGGTAACCCCCCAGTCGATCGAGTCAATAGTCATGTTGTTTCCCACATTCACATCTGGACACACATGAGATCAAATGCAGTTTCCTGAGTCAGTCATGAACGATTGACACTTAATTAGTGTGGTTGTTACACTGCACACTATTGTTCTCGGTTCGAGATTTCTTTGCCAATGAAGTGAAGCTGACTTTTTGTTTAACCCATTTATGTCTTCTAAATCATGACAGTTTTCTGAAATACCTATATGTTTCTACATCAGTGGTGCTCAATATTTCATGTCAAGGACCCCATAAATTATATGTAATTGGCCGCCGACCCCCATATGTAAATATGTTGTTCCAGGGACCTCCCCAGAAGCAAATATTTGAGTTAAAAATGTTCACTCTGAAAGAATATATAATCAAAGATTTGAGGCACATTTTCACGATTTTTCAAAAATAGCAGATCTACGAGCTTGTAGATCTGCTATTTTTCAATAGCTAAAGTATAACATAAGGCTTAAAACATCGGTTAATTAACAGAAAAGTTAAGCATTTTGTCACGGGTCACTGTCATGCTTCACATCACGTCACATCACGTCCCTCATGGCCACTGTGCTACACCATGTGCATAGCACCTAAATATCAATCCAACCATGTTGTCACACTCTGCCCTGAGTGAAGGTATAGTGTAGGCCAAAGAAATGGCACTGAACCAGCCCTCAAAACTACTCCAAAAGCTTTGTATGCAAAAACAAACGGTTTTTATTCACCTTCAGTGTCCATGTGGCAAACATGGTGTCTCAACAAAAAGTACAGCAACACTTCTATACAACTGTTGGATAGGTTGGTCCTCTTAGTCCTTAACTCCAGTACAGCGGCTTATACCCCAATACAAGAGGTATTGTGCACTTTTTCAAAAAAGCATGAAACTTCTACCATAGTTAGATGATATCATGAGGTGTATTTTCAGATGTGGAGTCAAGTCAGATTTGACCCCTGAGGCCCGGTAGAGCATAATATGTGACCAATACCCATAACATCCTATATAAGGCAAAAAAGTCAAAATTTCATCATTCTTTAAGTAGCATGTGACATATGAAACTAGGGTGTTTGCATGATTCTGAATCCATTCCAAGCATTAGTTTTGCAAAAAAACACTCATTGGGCTTAAAACGGCCATGCCCACTTGCCCAAATGTGCTGGCATCATCAATTTGTGATGACGGCATTGGCCGTTTTTAGCCCAATGAGTGTTTTTTTGCAAAACTAATGCTTGGAATGGATTCAGCATCATGAAATCACCCTAGTTTCATATGTCACATGCTACTTAAAGAATGATGAAATTTGGACTTTTTTGCCTTATATAGGATGTTATGGGTATTGGTCACATATTATGCTCTACCGGGCCTCAGGGGTCAAATCTGACTTGACTCCACATCTGAAAATACACCTCATGGTATCATCTAACTATGGTAAAAGTTTCATGCTTTTTTGAAAAAGTGCACAATTTTTTGGTAATCCGCTGTACTATACAGCCCTACATTAACTGCTGGAGTGTGGCAGGTCCCCCTCTTATATAGAGGGTATGCGCATGCTTAAAGTGAATGGTACATCGAGTGGCAAATCGAGTGGCAAAGCAACAGGCAAAGTGAGTTTAACATTGTTTAATGTTGTTTAATGCAATCAGATAGGATTTCTCTGTTTGGATGCAGCGCTGTCAAGGCCAGAAAGTAGTTTTTTGCCACTCAGTAGGCATTCCTGCATAACTTCCTGGTTTGATGATGATGTCATGTGCATACCCTCAATAGGCTAGGCCCCTCCCACTGGACCGTACCAACCTAGGCCCCTCCCACTGGACCATACCAACCTTAATTGATTCCACAGTTACCAGCCTATTCCCTGCATGTCCAGAGACAATACTCTTACTTCAACACATGTATAATCACATTTAGAGCATTACACATTTTCCACAATAATTCACACATATTTACAAAAACCTACAGTTGGTCTGATCCAGTGGGACGGACTGAGCATGCTCCCTACAATGGAGTCAGTCAGGCACTATAAAAGGCAGCCTGATCCAGCCTGGTCCTTTCCCACTGGCCAGAACCAAGGAAGCACGGTGGTTAACACCACACAATTCTCAAACACTTTCAAACATGATTCACTTAACTTAAATAATAAAGGTGAGATAAGATAACCCATTGTTAACTGTGACCTTTATTTACATAATAATTAAACATAATTAGGGGAGAACAGGAAACCGGGAAACACTTTACAACTGTTAAGTGTCAGTGGCAGCAGCCTGGGTGATCTGCCACACAACCATGGGTCTGTATGGGGCTATGTATGGAACTCAGCCCCATGGGGCTATGTATGGAACTCAGCCCCATGGGTCTGTATGGGGCTATGTATGGAACTCAGCCCCATGGGTCTGTATGGGGCTATGTATGGAACTCAGCCCCATGGGTCTATGTATGGAACTCAGCCCCATGGGTCTGTATGGGTCTATGTATGGAACTCAGCCCCATGGGTCTGTATGGGGCTATGTATGGAACTCAGCCCCATGGGTCTGTATGGGGCTATGTATGGAACTCAGCCCCATGGGTCTGTATGGGGCTATGTATGGAACTCAGCCCCATGGGTCTATGTATGGAACTCAGCCCCATGGGTCTGTATGGGGCTATGTATGGAACTCAGCCCCATGGGTCTGTATGGGGCTATGTATGGAACTCAGCCCCATGGGTCTGTATGGGGCTGAGTATGGAACTCAGCCCCATGGGTCTGTATGGGTCTATGTATGGAACTCAGCCCCATGGGTCTGTATGGGGCTATGTATGGAACTCAGCCCCATGGGTCTGTATGGGGCTATGTATGGAACTCAGCCCCATGGGTCTGTATGGGGCTATGTATGGAACTCAGCCCCATGGGTCTGTATGGGGCTATGTATGGAACTCAGCCCCATGGGTCTGTATGGGGCTGAGTATGGAACTCAGCCCCATGGGTCTGTATGGGGCTGAGTATGGAACTCAGCCCCATGGGTCTGTATGGGGCTATGTATGGAACTCAGCCCCATGGGGCTATGTATGGAACTCAGCCCCATGGGTCTGTATGGGGCTATGTATGGAACTCAGCCCCATGGGTCTGTATGGGGCTATGTATGGAACTCAGCCCCATGGGTCTGTATGGGGCTGAGTATGGAACTCAGCCCCATGGGTCTGTATGGGGCTGAGTATGGAACTCAGCCCCATGGGTCTGTATGGGGCTATGTATGGAACTCAGCCCCATGGGTCTGTATGGGGCTGAGTATGGAACTCAGCCCCATGGGTCTGTATGGGGCTATGTATGGAACTCAGCCCCATGGGTCTGTATGGGGCTATGTATGGAACTCAGCCCCATGGGTCTGTATGGGGCTATGTATGGAACTCAGCCCCATGGGTCTGTATGGGGCTGAGTATGGAACTCAGCCCCATGGGTCTGTATGGGGCTGAGTATGGAACTCAGCCCCATGGGTCTGTATGGGGCTATGTATGGAACTCAGCCCCATGGGTCTGTATGGGGCTATGTATGGAACTCAGCCCCATGGGTCTGTATGGGGCTATGTATGGAACTCAGCCCCATGGGTCTGTATGGGGCTGAGTATGGAACTCAGCCCCATGGGTCTGTATGGGGCTGAGTATGGAACTCAGCCCCATGGGTCTGTATGGGGCTATGTATGGAACTCAGCCCCATGGGTCTGTATGGGGCTATGTATGGAACTCAGCCCCATGGGTCTGTATGGGGCTGAGTATGGAACTCAGCCCCATGGGTCTGTATGGAACTCAGCCCCATGGGTCTGTATGGGGCTATGTATGGAACTCAGCCCCATGGGGCTATGTATGGAACTCAGCCCCATGGGTCTGTATGGGGCTGAGTATGGAACTCAGCCCCATGGGGCTATGTATGGAACTCAGCCCCATGGGGCTGAGTATGGAACTCAGCCCCATGGGGCTATGTATGGAACTCAGCCCCATGGGTCTGTATGGGGCTATGTATGGAACTCAGCCCCATGGGGCTATGTATGGAACTCAGCCCCATGGGTCTGTATGGGTCTATGTATGGAACTCAGCCCCATGGGTCTCATGGGGGGCTGAGTGACTCGGTGAGGAGTTGGCAGCCAGGATAATGTTGCCGTTGACACTGGAAGCGCCCAGCAGGGGAGGCATGGAGGATGACGATGACTGGAGGGCTCATCAGGGGAGGCATGGAGGATGACGATGACTGGAGGGCTCATCAGGGGAGGCATGGAGGATGACGATGACTGGAGGGCTCATCAGGGGAGGCATGGAGGATGACGATGACTGGAGGGCTCATCAGGGGAGGCATGGAGGATGACGATGACTGGAGGGCTCATCAGGGGAGGCATGGAGGATGACGATGACTGGAGGGCTCATCAGGGGAGGCATGGAGGATGACGATGACTGGAGGGCTCATCAGGGGAGGCATGGAGGATGACGATGACTGGAGGGCTCATCAGGGGAGGCATGGAGGATGACGATGACTGGAGGGCTCATCAGGGGAGGCATGGAGGATGACGATGACTGGAGGGCTCATCAGGGGAGGCATGGAGGATGACGATGACTGGAGGGCTCATCAGGGGAGGCATGGAGGATGACGATGACTGGAGGGCCCATCAGGGGAGGCATGGAGGATGACGATGACTCTCTACGAGAGAAAGGGGTCTCGATCTCTATCCATGGCTTCCACAGTTTGACCCTGGGCTAGACATTAGCCCCTCTCGGGAGTCGGGACCCTACGTAAAGTTTTCTGACATTTGGAGACTTTACACGTAGGGTCCCTCTCCAGTTCGTAAGCCCACTATAGGACGCAGCTGTACATAACCTCCGTTGCGGCCGTTCTGCGCTTTTTTGATGGGGGTTTCAAAAGAAGCCTATAGGAGCTATAGGAGACAACGGAAACGTCAGAGAATTTTCCTTTGGCGCAGAAGCCGTTTGTTTGAACGTTTTGGCAGCTCTGAAATTCTCTTTTCCTTCCTTCCTTGACTGCCTTATTGACATCCCATTGTACCGCCTCCAGCACCGACACTGGCTACAGTGGCGACAGAGTGATCAGAGGCAGGAACGTAGGGACGCGCAGCTAGCCAACCTGGCGCTGGAGGCGGTACAATGGGATGTCAATAAGGCAGTCAAGGAAGGAAGGAAGAGAGAATTTCAGAGCTGCCAAAAAAGGTCAAACAAAGATTAAAAATACTTAACGGCTTCTGCCCTAAAGGAAAATTCTCTGGCGTTTCCGTTGTCTCCTATAGCTCCTATATGCTTCTTTTGAAACATCTAACCCACATCAAAAAAGTGCAGCACGGCCGCAACGGAGGTTATGTACAGCTGCGTCCTATAGTGGGCTTACGAACTGGAGAGGGACCCTACGTGTAAAGTCATCCAAATGTCAGAAAACTTTATGTAGGCTCCCGAGAGGGGCTAGGCTGGACATCAACCGGTGAAGTCAAGTAGAAGACAGCTCAAGGTACAAACCTAGTTTTATGTATTCCTCTTATTTTGTGTGTGTGTGTGTGTGTGTGTGTGTGTGTGTGTGTGTGTGTGTGTGTGTGTGTGTGTGTGTGTGTGTGTGTGTGTGTGTGTGTGTGTGTGTGTGTGTGTGTGTGTGTGTGTGTGTTGTGGATTTATTGTAGGCCTATATCTGCTGTGGATTTATGGTATATCTGTTGTGGATTTATGGTATATCTGCTGTGGATTTATGGTATATCTGCTGTGGATTTATGGTATATCTGCTGTGTTGATTTATGGTATATCTGCTGTGTGGATTTATGGTATATCTGCTGTGTGGATTTATGGTATATCTGCTGTGGATTTATGGTATATCTGCTGTGTTGATTTATGGTATATCTGCTGTGTGGATTTATGGTATATCTGCTGTGTGGATTTATGGTATATCTGCTGTGGATTTATGGTATATCTGCTGTGTTGATTTATGGTATATCTGCTGTGTGGATTTATGGTATATCTGCTGTTTTGATTTATGGTATATCTGCTGTGTGGATTTATGGTATATCTGCTGTGTGGATTTATGGTATATCTGCTGTGTTGATTTATGGTATATCTGCTGTGGATTTATGGTATATCTGCTGTGTTGATTTATGGTATATCTGCTGTGGATTTATGGTATATCTGCTGTGTTGATTTATGGTATATCTGCTGTGTGGATTTATTGCGAATGCAATGAGCACTAACTATGAGACCTAGCAGAACATGTCTCTGTGTGTGTGTGTGTGTGTGTGTGTGTGTGTGTGTGTGTGTGTGTGTGTGTGTGTGTGTGTGTGTGTGTGTGTGTGTGTGTCACGCGGTAACACCACCCGCCCGCCACCAGAGGGGGGCATACGGCCGCCCACCCGCGCCGTCTGTAAAATTAAATTATAATAGGCTACAGAGATGCAATGACAGTTGAGTTGAACAAAGTTTGGCGGAGCCTGCATGGTGGTGGCTGCTGCTATAGCACACACAGCCCCACACCATACCATAATATGCATAGGCAACATGTGCCCCGCCTCCCCCAACAGCTCTCCTGTCTAGAGTGTAGCGTCGGTCCCAGGCTGTAGGCTAATAACGTGAAGGAAGCCAGTAGTGTCTGTGGCGCACCGCGAGTGTGCATGCAGTGGGCTTTCCCAGTCTCGAGTCCCGACAGCCAGGTACGTGCCCAAATCACAACTACAGTAATTGTACAGTGCCCCGCTGTTTATAAACCAACACGAAGTTTGGGCTTGTTTTTACAGCAGGCTGCTGCTGCTGCTGCTGCTCTGTTCACAATTGCGACAGGTACCGCACAGTGCCCCGTTGCCCTGTTTATAAGCCAAAACAGTCAGTCTGTATGGGATATTTCGATCGGGGGTGGGGGGGGTGGGGTCTGTCGGGGGCAGACCAGGGGTGGGCAACTTTGACGATGGAGAGGGCCACTATATTTCCACACAAACTCCCTAGGGCCATATATTACTGTCGTAGCAAAAATAGCTGATCTACAAGCTCAAAACGCGTCGCGCTGCGACCTGTTTTGAGCTTGTAGATCGGCTATTTTTGCTATATTCGAATTGAAATCTTGAATTTTTGCTATTTTTGAATTGGAATCCTGAAAATTTACATTTGTATGTAATTTCAAATGACTTTAATTATACTTGTGTTGAAGAAATGAGCTACTAATTTAGACTGAAGTAATAAAAGCGGGTCATGTTTGCATGTTGTGGAATAGTAACAGCTGAAACCAATATTATATCAGTATTCTGACATTAACCTGAGGGCCACATTAAGTGAAGGTGGGGGCCGCATGTGGCCCCCGGGCCGCCAGTTGCCCACCCCTGCTCTAGACCATCCTGGGCCTGGTGCTGCGCACTGTGCTGCGCACTGTCTACTGTGTTGTGTCTGTTGAAGATGTGTGAGTTGTGACAGCTAGGGTTAGGGTGGCTGAATAGGTTGACTGTATGTAGGCCGCCTAATTTGCAACACTAGTGGTTTTTTTTATGTTGGGATTAATCTAGAGTTGCAATACCCTCCATTGATCGACCAAATTGAATTTCCCATCTGCTTGTATTAAACAACATTAAACTCGTCAACATTTCACATCAGACGATGACGGTAAAGTCAAAATTCCTCTGTGGACAACTGAGACACACACACACACACACACACACACACACACACACACACACACACACACACACACACACACACACACACACACACACACACACAGTATCTGTGTGAGTGATGACCTTCTCCACTATAGGATGAGGGGAGGATGGGAGCCATCTAAACTTGGCTATGCCCTCATTACTCACCCACACACCCTATGTCAATACACGTTCAGAGATATGCACACACGCCCGAGAGAGAGAGAGAGGGAGACCTTTGACCTTTACAAGCACCTTTATTAAAACTCCGCAGTACATACAAAATGTCACTTCAAAATTGCAGTTAGCTCATATGAAAAGACTAAATATAAATAACATCTCTTTTTTTTTTTTTTTTAAAGGAAAGGCACAATTCCCCGTCCTGTACCACACATAGCACGTCTCTCTGTGCCCAAAAAAGGCTAAAAGCCTCCAAGTTGTCCACTAGTTTGTGGTAGGCAAACTCCACCCTAAGGCGTGCTGCCACCAGCCCTTCCAGCACCTGTACTGGGTCTGTGTTCCCAGTCCCCTCTGTTTTGTTCGTCCGAGAGAGAAAGAGAGAGTGTTACGTGCCACGTAGTGTAGTTTGTGTAGGGTTGCTCTGTATTCCTCCCCTGTCTCTCCTTCCCTCCACTCTCTCATTCTCTGCAGGTTTGAAGTCCCCAGTCACCTCATCTGTCAATCAGCCTGTTACCTGACTCCTCCCTCATCCAATCACCACCACCTGCTGCCTATAAAAGGCTGAGTCCCACCTGGGCTCACTCTCTCAACCAGTACACCTCAGTTGTTTGTTTGTAGCCCTGTCACTGCTGCATCATTTTCGTCTCCTCTTGTGTCCCAGAGCAAACCTTATGTGTTTAGTTTAATGTTCTACTACTAATGTAAATTCTATGCTATATGCCCTGCCTTGGGACAGGTAAGACAGAGGCCTCTATACATAGGCACCACGTAGGTAGAACCTTGTTAAGCACACTAGGTAAGGGGTGTTTGCCACCACATGTATTTTGAACTACGTTTTGGTTAGAGTAGTTAGGTAGGCAGGCTTTTGTTTTACTAATTTCCTAGATAGTTAGTTAGTCTGTCTTTTGTTTCCCTAGCTGCTCCTTTTGTTATTTTGGCAACACTCGTGTCCCCTGGCAGTGGCTTAATTGTTTTTGCTTTGTTATATGCTTTATGCATATACTTTGACCACCTGTAAATACACCTCAAATCAAGAGTAAAAAAGCACATCACCTTGGGTGACTCTAAACCTGTGTTGACTCCGTTTATTTGCACCTCCAATGCTTGATATCCCTTTTCTTATACATTGTTGTGAAACCCTAGCCTCTAGACATGTCATGACTATTTTGTCTAGGGGTTTCGTAACAGAGAGAGACAGAGACAGAGAGATAGAGAGGTCATACAGAATCATGAGTTGATTGTGTGAGAAAACTGAATTTATCCGGAATAATTGGCCCAAAGTCTAAACTAGTAAAACTAGTTGTAAATAATGTTGGGGATACTTAAACATTTTAACGTTTTAGATTCCTTAACAGGTCCCTGTAACGATTCCTCTATCTGTAAATGGGGGGAGAGAGAGAGAGAGAGAGACAGAGATATATATATATATATAGAGAGAGAGATTTGGGAATTGAACCTGTGACACGCTGCCATGGTTGTTAAACATCTGCATTACTTAATTTACAAGGATTCTACACAATTTGCCAAATGTGGAAGAATTGTTATTTTGATGAAGGTTTGCCTGTTATCTTTCCTAATGGTAACATCAATAGGCCACAGCATGATGGTATTGTTATCTTTCCTAATAATTAATAGTCTACAGCATGATGGTATTGTTATCTTTCCTAATAATATATATATATATATATTGCACATTGCAAAAGTGTACAATTTGTAGAAGTGTTGCTTACAGACAGTGTATTAGATGTTTTTGGATTGAGAGGCTAAATCTCATCAAATGGTGGTCTCGTGTGTGTGTGTGTGTGTGTGTGTGTGTGTGTGTGTGTGTGTGTGTGTGTGTGTGTGTGTGTGTGTGTGTGTGTGTGTGTGTGTGTGTGTGTGTGTGTGTGTGTGTGTGTGTGTGTGTGTGTGTCAGAGGGAAGAGAACGAAACAGACTGAAAGAAAGCAATTTAGTCAGATGCAACACAGACACATATTAAACTATTTTATACAGGACATGCTGCTAACTTCACGTTTGAACTGTTGCTGTTGAAAGTGACGGGCAAGCTACACCAGGCTTTTCTTTACCCTAAACGCACTGGCCCTAAATTAAACGCACGCGCGGGGGTAGACGCGCGCGTTTTGTGCGCGAAAAGCCTGGTGTAGCGTGGCCGTTATACATGACCGCAAGCAAAAAAGAAACTCCTATAGTCATTTACATCGTATCGCCACTGGATGGCAGTAGTGCACCACGTAGCGTAACAAGTGGCATTCTAAAATCTACAGACAGACAGACAGACAGACAGACTGTGGCTCAGGAGGTAGAGCAGGTCGTCCAATGATCCATGGTCGGCGGTTCGAATCCCGGCTCCTTCTGTCTACATGTCGAAGTGTCCTTGGGCAAGACACTGAACCCCAAATTGCTCCCGATGTGCTGGTTGGTGCCTTGCATGGCTTCCGCCGCAATCGGTGTATGAATGGGTGAATGTAATGTACAATCTATGTAAAGCCCCTTGGATAAAGGCGCTATATAAATGCACCATTTACCATTTACAGACAGACAGACAGACAGACAGACAGGGGAGGATGCATTCAACTGTGTATATATTGGTAAGGGGCGCTAGCCCCTCCTACACTTGTCTTTAGTTCATTGACAATGAAGGAACATTTACGTCATATTGTCTCTTTATTGTTATTGGCTTTTAATGTTTGTGTTTGCACCTCATCAACATGAGTTAGACTCTAATATATTAGCGCCCCTCACTTCACACAGGTGGTGATTTTCTCTCCTCTCCTCTCCTCTCCTCTCCTCTCCCCTCCCCTCCTCTCCTCTCCTCTCCTCTCCCCTCCCCTCCCCTCCCCTCCCCTCCCCTCCCCTCCCCTCCCTCTCCCTCTTCCTCTTCCTCTTCCTCTTCCTCTTCCTCTTCCTCTTCCTCTTCCTCTTCCTCTCCCTCTCCCTCTTCCTCTCCTCATTGTCACATGCACCAGTTCCAGGCAGAAAGGCACGGTGGTAAACTTTGAATCAATTCAACACACACACACACACACACACACACACACACACACTATATCTCCAATGTTACCTCTGGGATATATAGCTGACAAATGACAGCACCACTCGTCTGCCAGCCCTGAATTGCTCGCTCGGCAGGGTGTGTGTGTGCGCGCGCGCGCGCGTGTGTGTGTGTGTGTGTGTGTGTGTGTGTGTGTGTGTGTGTGTGCGCGCGCGCGAAATCGTTGCGGGACATTGAGAATAGGAGGGGTGCAGGAGATGACTACTTGTTTCTAGATTGGTTGAATTGCACCCCCTTGCTCCCGTGTGTGTGTGTGTGTGTGTGTGTGTGTGTGTGTGTGTGTGTGTGTGTGTGTGTGTGTGTGTGTGTGTGTGTGTGTGTGTGTGTGTGTGTGTGTGTGTGTGTGTGTGTGTGTGTGTGTGTGTGTGTCCGCGCCCGCGGGCCCCACACACAGACATATGGATCCTGACAGGAGAGAGGGTTTGCTTCGACCACGTTGCTGTGTGTGTGCGTGTGCGTGTGTGCATGCGCGTGCGTGCTGCTCAGCAGACTGTATGAAAATCAGGTTATCTTTCCTCGTATCGAAGTGAGATCCAAATGTTGTGTTCCTTAAAAATCTGGTATTCTCTTGGGCTATCGACCCCCGCCTGGGGAAGGGGGGGGGGGGGGGGGGGGGGG